>NW_026883077.1:0-46338 GCF_032173495.1 Musca vetustissima
CAGCACCACCACAAAAAGTGGAATTAATTCAACATGCAAGTGAATAACCGAATGACTTCAAAGCTTTAAATTCCGACCCACTAGTAGCTAAAGAGACCAGGAGAGCATTTTGCTAATTACAAAATTCAATTACTGAGATTATGAAATAAAACTGCAAAGAAGAAAAAATGCAAAAAAATTGCCAAGATATTAATCCCTACACATGTCATTCTGCAACCTATGCTAAATTTTGTAAACCGATTTAAAGCAAACTTTACACACGCTATTCGGTATGCTGCACTGTTTATAGTTTAATCTTAATCAGACACTCATTGATTATTTGGTGTACAATTAACATGAATAAGCCGAAATTATATATGGAAGCTATACTATATCTATATCTGAACCGATTTCAAGGAAACTTATCAGTGATTACTTTATTTTGTGAAAATCGGTTCAGATTTCGTCCGATTTTATGTAAATAGTGCACCAAAGTCCCTGCAAATCTTTTGATTTGCACAATTTTGGCATAGCGTAATAAATTAAGTCTAGAATAATGTGTGCATAGTTTCGTGGAAATCGTTTCAGGTTTAGATATAGCTTTAATATATATTTTCGTCCGATTTTTTGTAAATAGTTCAGATTTACATACACCTCTATATATATATTTCCGTCCGATTTAAAGTAAATGGTGCACTAAAGAGCCGTTAGGCCGATTGACACAACGTACTGTGTCAATCGGCTCAAAAGATTTGCAGGGACTTTGGTGCACTATTTACATAAAATCGGACGAAATGTGAACCGATTTTCACAAAACTTAGCACACGTCTTTCTAGACTTAATTCAGCAAACTATGCCAAAATTCGTTCAAATTGACGGATTGTCCGGGCCTTTGGTACACCATTTACGTTAAATCGGGCGAAACTTAGCACACATCATTTTAGACTTAATTCAATACACTATGCCAAAATTCATGCAAATCGAATGATTTGCAGGGACTAAAGTTGGACAAAAATATATATGGGAGCTATATCGAAATCTGAACCGATTTTTCCCAATTTCAATAGGGTTCGTCCTTGGGCCAAATAAATGAGCTGTATCAAATTTCAGCCAAATCCGATTATAAATGCAACCTGTACTTTGTTTACAATTTAACATCAACAGACGGACAGACAGACAGACGGACGGACATTCATAAATCAACTTAGAATGTGATTCTATGCATATTCTCAAAAGGAACCATGTGTCTATCTCGTTTTTTTTGCTTGTTATAAACATATGCACAAAGACCACAGTGTGGTGAAGGATAAAAAACAATCAGAACCAGTGAGCGTAGCAGTATAGACGGTCGGAAGTTACCATATGATACCCTACATCATTACCAGTGAGCGTCAACTTTCTACGCATCAATATTCCGAGCATCAACAATATTTGCATCATCTAGTGTGACTAGAAAAATAGACAACAATGAAGTTTTCGATCCATTTCATCCCCTAAATATCAAGTAATCACTTCCTTAGGTCATAAGCATCGACTTTGACAATAACTGAATCTTTTGCGAACAGCCCCAAAATTATGCCCTTTTGTGTGATCTATGTCGGTATACGTACACCCCTATACTATGATATATTTGCTTTACATGGGTAATTATTACATTAGTTTACAATACAAATTTCAGAAGCACCACTAGCTTATATCCAAAGTGGCTTACGATATCCGAATTTTTATCTTTCCTTTCTGCTTTGAAAAAAAGTATATTTAATATAAAAATTATCTTAACTTTAAACCACTCATCTCTCACACACAGCATATTGGATAAGGGATATAATCCAACATGTGTCTACACCCTGGTAACCAAATAACCACACCACCTCTATCAACCGCATATTGATGATGGTGGCGGTCAGAATGTCCGCTGCTTCGAAACTATATTTTATGTATATAGTGTGAGTGTATGTGTTAAATTTTCTCCTCCAAACAATCCTGTGTTAATCCCAACCCTTCGCAGTTGGAAGCTTGTTCAGGAAAAAAACACCCCAATAAATTGCAACATGGATTGTTTATGACTTTACAGATGCTTAGCATACGCCACAATAAAGGTAACAAGGCCCATAGTTTTTATATAGGTATATTGCAATCAATTGTTGGATATTTATGAAGAAAGTAGAGTAGAGTATTGCGATATTCAATGCATTAAAATGGGAATAAGATAAGCAGTATATGTTTTTATAAATTTAAAAATATTGGGGTGCATATATACATTTTAGGTGTCTTTTGATTTTTTTTCACACAGGATTTTGCTTCGGGTCAAGAGTGGCACCTATAGTTTTCGATGATGATCAGATTTTATTTCGGGGATGAAATGGACCGAAAACATTACTTTTTTCTGGTTTTCTAGCCACAATTATTAGCTAAACATCCACGGTGAAGGGGATCTGACCAACTACTTCGATTGAATGTCATGATAATGAAGATTAAAATATATCAGGTAAATGAACAATTTTTTGGTTGAACACAACAAAATTCCAATCGTAAAGAGTAATTAGTTACTCCGGGAAAATATAATTCCGAAAAAATGCCAGAGATAAGCTGTGGACTTCTAAACGGTCAAGAGAATGCAATTATCGCAAAATATGACCGAGGCAGAAACGTTAGGCTCTGTGGTAGTAGTGTAAGGTATAACAGAATCGGCCCGTACGACTTACTGCTTTCATGTTCACTCTCGAAGATCCAGTATTACCAAATGGCAGCCGTGGCCACGACTTTTAAAATACCGAGAATGGTACAGAAATTTTTTGTGATCTTTCTACGAAAACATGGTAATCTGTAGATAATATTCTGCGAGATGTTTTCACCATTCCAGCCTCATCGATGCGAAAATGCGGTTAAAAGAAAAGAAGTACCGGAATATGTCGGGACCTTATATAGAATTTACGTCGCAACGTAGAGCTATGTAGAAAATTCTTGCAAATATGTCAAAACTACTTCTGTAAACTAGGGTGGTGCGGGGAGGGCGGTGAATTAGTCTGGGACTATGTCAAAACATGGACATATATGAACATTTTCTCGGCTAGAAACTGACCTACACAAATTCATATAAAAACGCGAAAAATTAACATACGAAAAACCCAGTTTTCTGTTATTAGACTTCGTATTCCGAATTTTGAAGGGAAATTCTTTAAAAATTACACTTCATTAGCTTACCAATTTTCACACATATTTTTAAAATGATAAAAAAACAACAATTTAAATTTTAATGACAACAAATATTCCGAACAATCAAGCAACTGAAAGTTTATCAACTTCCCTTTTAACATGAATTATACTACTTCTGGAATAACTGTTACTTGAGAGGAGAGGATGTTACTCTTCCAGTAAATAAATGTCACATAAAAAAACATTGTGACAGTAATTTTATACGGCAATCCTTCAACGGATAGATAAACAGATTGAAGTGAGTGAATTGACACGCCGTCAAAAGACGATTAAATGACAATAAAATTTTAAGAATTTGAAACGTATTGTTGGACTAATTAAAAATAAACTTGATGGCAGGGATTGTAAAACGGGACAGATTTTTTTTAGTTCATACAGGACGAATTTTCTTAAAAAAAATATTTCCCCCTACTTTGTGCAATATCAACCTAAAGTGATTGGTCTAAATAAGATTAAAAATTAAAAAAAAAAACAAAAACAATTGTTAAAACTTTGTTGCAGTTTCTGTTCTTTATTATGACAGAGCGATACCATAAAATATCTCGACATAATACTGCAACCAGGAGGTGCTTGTTAGATATGCATAAACTAAGAGTTGTAATAAAAAAGTAATCGGTATGTAAGGTAATGGCAAGTTATTTGTTTAAACACATTCAGAGGCAAATCATAATATAAAAATCCCCATTTATGGAGAACCCGACTAAAAATATACTTAAAATACCTTTTGAACCGAACCGAACTTTGTATTCCTCCATGTCTGGTCTGGTGAGCTTCCTTTTTGTCTGCCAATATATGATGATCGAACATCGTGCGGAGAACATAAAATGAAGAACAGTATATAATTATCATCAGTTCCCTCGTATTTAACAAAAACTACGATATGAGGCAAAATCTACCTACAATAAAGACAAGCCCTACAATCACATGACATGTCTTCAATTTGTTGTCATGTACCAATCATACCTCGACCAGCTGAGTCGATCTGGACATGAGAATCCGTCTTTACATTATTATATGTAAACAAAGTACAGGCCACAATAGCGACCATCCATCACGATTCACTTCATGTAGATTCGGTTCTGGCCAACACCTACCTATTGTTTCTGATAATAGTCTGTATATATTTAGAGGATCAAATGGATCATTAACTTTTTTGTCTGTTTTTCTGGTTGTTATCGAGGTTGAAATATGAGATTTTAAAGGCATTTTATATGAGACGAGCAGACCCTCTGCGAGTTGATATGTATGAAAAATTACAATACTTGTATTCTATGGCATATCTATTTACCCCAGAAGGATATAGATCGGAGATGTTGACAGTGTATTCAAGAGGAGTCTTGAAATTTAAATTGATATCAAATTCTGATAAGATTTAGTATTGCCGTTGCCACACTAGATTCCTCAAAAATATCAATACTCGTTGCCAGAATTTTACTCGTAGTTCTACTCACTTTCCAGGAAGCTGAACATCGATTAAAATCGGAACAAGTTGGACCAAAAATTAATTTTTTATGTATTTTTCTTGTTTCACTATAGACCGAAATTTTTAATTAATTTCATTTGACATTAGTTCGATTGGTGACGCTTTTCTTCTTTTACATTATTTGTAAAAGAAGAGACAATAAACCGGAACAAAGAGAGGCTTATAATGACACTGTCGTAAATAACCCTCGCTTTCCTTAAACCAACGTTTGATATTTGAATTGATTGGCATCAAATACATGTTTTCCTTTTGAGCCAAATAAATTTCGAAGAAAATACACATACTTTGAAATGTAATAAATCACTTTGAGTTTGTAGCTTTTCTATAATCCTTATTAACTGGAAGCAGAATTTTCCGTTCTTTATCAAACATTGCTGAATGAAGGTTACAACCAGTGAGCGGAGCAATATAGTCGGACGGGGCCGACCATACGATACCCTACACAACTACCACGGAACTCTAACTTTCTGCCGACGTTTATTCTGAGCGTGAGCAATATTTCGAGATAGTTGCACCCTCTTGCCCGATTAAAGATCGACAGCACCTCTTCCTTACACTGACATATTTTCCGAATATTCCCAATATCGAGTACAGCCCTTCTAATTACTTATCCAGATTCCCTTCACCGTGGATTGTATTGTGATGTTCGGATTATAATTGTGGCCTATAGATCGTCTCGAAAAAAAAAAAAAAAAAAAAAAAAAAAAAAATAAGTTTTCGGTCCACTTCATCCCAAAATTTTTATCTGATCATCACCATATTTATAGCCGATATCCCTGACCACACCTTCATCCTCATTGAAAATTTCAAAGCGACCAGCGCTATATTTCCGCCCTCTAGTGTGGCACATAATATGTGAACAGGTAAACACCTGTAAGTATTTCAGTGTAACTCCCACATCTGAGTACATACGACCATATAATTAGTATCAATTTAAAGGTCAACCACTCCTCTTGCATATATTATCAACGGGTCTATGTCCTTCAGGGCTAAATATATACGCTATAGAATACAAATTTTGTCATTTTTCACACAAAAGTCAGGGTCCATTTGACCCGCTAAATACAGACCGATCTTTATCAAAACAGGCATGCTTATTCTTTGGCCCGATCCCCTTATCCATGCAAAAAAGTTCGGGCCATTATTGCGGCCTCTGGAGCGACCAGAAAAACCGAAAAAATTAGTTTTTGGTCCATTTCATCCCCTAAATATTAACCGATCTTTCCCAAAAACAATAGGGGTCTTCATTGGCCAGAACCCATCATACATTCAAAATTTCGTGAAGATTGGTCCATAACTGTGGCCTGTATCGTGTTTACAAATTATAATGGACAGACGGACGGACGGACGGACACACATGTCTAGATCAGCTCAGCTAGTCGAGATATGACGATCGGTATACTTAAAGGTGGGTCTAGGACCAATATTTCGCGGCGTTACCAACTTTTGGGGCTGCACAAAGCTATAAAACCCTGACAACATAGTTGTGTAGGGTATAAAAAGCACAAAAAACTAAGTCTTCGGTCCAATACATCCCAAAATTATTATCTGATCATCCCCGAAAATACTAGGCGTTGTCCTTGACCACAACTGGAAAATTTCAGAGCGACCAGTGCCATATTTCCGCCCTATTGTGTGGTAATGGGTTACTAAATAATATCTCAGTACGTAAACACCTGTAAATATTTAAGTGTAACTCCCACATCTGAGTACGTACGGCCATATAATTGGTATCAATTTAAAGGTCAACCACTCCTCTTGGATATACAATCAACTTCTCGGGTCTATGTCCTTCAGGGGCAAATATATAAGCAATAGAATGCAAAATTTGTAATTTTTCACACAAAAGTCGGGGTCCATTTGACCCGCTAAATATTGACCGATCCTTATCAAAACAGGCATGCTTATTCTTTGGCCCGATCCCCTTCTCCATGCAAAATTTCGCGATGTTCGCGCCATAATTGCGGCCTCTGGAGCGACCAGAAAAACCGACAAAAATTTAGTATTTGGTCCATTTCATCCCCTAAATATTAACTGATCTTTACCAAAAACAATAGGGGTCTCCATTGGCCAGAACCCATTCTACATGCAAAATTTCGTGAAGATTGGTCCATAACTGTGGCCTGTATCGTGTTTACAAATTATAATGGACAGACGGACGGACGGACGGACACACATGTCTAGATCGACTCAGCTAGTCGAGATATGACGATCGGTATACTTAAAGGTGGGTCTAGGACCAATATTTCGCGGCGTTACAAACTTTTGGGGCTGCACAAAGCTATAATACCCTGACAACATAGTTGTGTAGGGTATAATAATAATTCACACCGTTCAAATCATTCCTTTTGTGTCTACATTTTTATTTTCTTATTGATTGAATTCGTTTTCAAGGTTAAATTATGTGAAAGATTTTCTTGCCATTTCAGGCAGTTACTTTCACAAAAATTTATTCTGTTCTATTACATTTTCTGTTATAAGATTTTCAACAGAACTGCAAAAAGGGAAAAAGATTAAAACAAAATTGCTTTTAAAAATTATTTGAAAAATTCATCGCATTTGGAGGAGTTAGTAATGTTGTCGCTGAGGAGATAAGAGTTAGGACATTTTATGAATGTCAAACGATTATGCACAATATATGTAAGTTGAAGGGTATTTGCTTTAGATATTTCAATATAAATTAGAGTGAATAATGAAAGATATCTAGCTCACAGTGCAGTAGTACGATATTTATATTCTTCACCACACTGTGATAGAGGCTATTTTTGGGAATATAAGAGAATAGCCTTTTAGTCGATTTATGCATATCCGCCTGTCCTTGTATATTGTAAACAAAGAACAGGTGGTATTTATGATCCGAATTCGTTGAGATTTAGTACATCTAATTTATTTGGCCAATTTTTCTTATTTGAAATTTGTGATAATCGGTTCATATATATATATATATATATATATATAGGTCCCACATATATGTAGGTTTGTTTGTTTGTCCGATTGAAATAAAATATACAGCGTATCAAATTGAGCCTTGAATGAAACATTTAAAGTTTTTCCGAATTCGGTTCAGACGTTGATATATCATTAGATATATAGATATATTGTCCGATTTTATATAAATATAAATACATAGGGTCTTTATGTGTTTATATTTATAGCGTGTTGAATTGAGTCTTCCCAAATGGAACCATGTGTCTATCTCGTTTGCTTTTGCCTGTTACAAACATATGCACAAAGACATAATACCCTGTACCACAGTGTGGTGAAGGGTATAAAAAGAGTTTCCAAAACCTGTTCGTCACCTGGAAAGCCCGAAAGGTATATGTTCAGTCATGTCTTTATCTTCAACGTGCCTGCAGCGCTCATCTCTTCGATTTTTATTCAATTCAAATTAATTCGAGTTTCATTCATGTAAAATGTTTTTTTTACTAATTTCTCTTTCGAGATGAACTGCATGATCGGAGTTGCAATGAAAAGGAAAGCCAGAGAGATACAAAATTCCCACCACTATGCGACGCGTTTCGCCGTTGGTTAAGCGGCTCATCAGGCATATTGGGCAATGTGGCTTACAAATGTCTTTACATGATAAGTTGTATTTATGTCGACTATTGTTGCGAAATTGCATCTGCGAATTAAATTCAACCGTGTCAAGGTTCGGACATTTGGTATCACACCAGAACAATCCTTTTCAGAGCAGATTTTTCTTGTAGTGACGGACTTTTTTTCCATACAGACTACAATATTTTTCTTCAATGGTATGCAACTGCATATTGTGCAACCTTAGGAAGAAAAGGAGGTGGCTTTGTTGGTGTCCGGCGCTACGGCGCCGGACACCAACAGATGCCATGGGAACCAGTGTTCAAATCCCAGCCGGGCTCAAGCTGATTTTTTGAGTTTTTTTATGCCTTTTTAGGGCGAAGATCATTCACGTAAAATGTTTTTAATTAATTTCTCTTTCGAGATGAGCTACATGACCGGAGTTGCAATGAAAAGGAAAGCCAGAGAGAAGCCAGAAATTCAACCGTTTCAAGGTTCGGACATTTGGCTATGTGATTTTTAAGTCACAAGGTTATTGTTTTAAGAATTGAAATTTATTTTTTCGTATAAGTCAATAGTTTTTTTTTTAACTTTCCCACCTTACCGCCCTTCAAGTTAAACTCACATCAACACGTAATGGAACATAATGCCATTACTTATATAGCCATAAAGTGCTTTTCTTTTCTATTTTTACTTGTCTTGTTCTTTGTTGCACTTTGTGCCAAAGTTATCATTGAGAGAGGGAGTACACGAAGTTCTCGACTATCGTCCTAATTATGTTCCTTCTTTTTTCTTTTTTGTGTTCAGAGGTTTTTTATTATTTCAGCACAATTCCTTTTCATCATAACATCCTTTATAACACCCGATTCCTTCCGGTTCCTTGCCTCGCCGATGAAACTATAAGCGCAACTTAAATTACTTTAACTTTTTTTAATACCATTTCTTATGTATTGACCAAGAGCAGGACAACTTAAGCTCGTTTCTCCAAACACTTTTGTTTAATGATTGCTTCCGTTTCTACGTCAATAGAAATTTCTTGTGCTGAACACACCGTTGGGCTATTAAGAAGTATTGAAAACTGTAATAAAAATAATCTATAATTTTGCAATAGAAGGGAATTGCAATAAACCGAACCTAAAAATATATTTAAATGGAAAGTTATGAGAAAAAAATCAAGATGCACATAAATAAAGGAATCAGTAAGGGATTTCATTTAATGGGGAATTTGTATATCGGATATTTTGGCTTAAAATTGGATAACAAAAAAAAAAAAAAAAAAACGTCGACAAGCATTTAAATGACCTCCTTGCGAACTGTTACTAGCTTTGGTTAATTTTTCGACTAACTTTTGACACATATTGGGCGGTCATGGGTCATAACATAGCCCATTTTGGTTGACGTAGGTGCAAAAGAGTTGAAGGTGTATCTGCATAAACACGCTCTCTCGTGTAATTGAATGATCTTGGTGGCCAGTTGACTTCCAATTACAATAAAGCGATTTTCCCTCGGGTTTTATTGCATGTTGCACCGTCTTGTTAAAACCATATATTCTCTTAGTTATATTCTTCAATAGCAGGTAATATATTAAATTCGGTTATCTCATGACCAATAGACGGTGACAGATCTTTCATCGTCGTTTTCGCAGAAATATGGTCCAATCACACTTTCGGACCAATGAGCTCATAAAACAGCGAGTTTTTCTGAATGCATTGACCCCTCTTCAATTTATTGAGAATTCTCCGAACCCGAAATTTTATTTGTTGATATACCCACGGAATGAGAAATCACTGAAGACATTTTTCTTTGAAAAATTACTGCCCACCACAGCCTGTTGTTCGAGCACACATTCCACGCACGCACGATGTTGTAAATGCTTAGCGGGTTTCAGTTCTTGTGCCAGCTGGGCTATATGGGTATGTAGGTGTAGGGTCTTCGGCAACAAATCCATTTACAATAACTATATGTTCAACGGAATGGGCGAAACGATGATGTACAGACCGCATAATATTTGTAACTGCTCTTTTCCAGTCTTTTCCAGCGAACCATTTCGTCTGAAAATAAAAGAAAAATGGTTTAAAAGTTATCGACCAAACGGTACGTACAACATTTCTGTATTAAGAAGAGTTTAAGCATATTTTTCAACCGAATTGCAAGTAATTACATATTTAACCAGTAAGCGGAGCAGTATAGTCGAACGGGGCCGACCATATGATACCCTACACAACTTCAACGAAAATCTAACTTAGTGTGGTTCTATATTCTGAGCTTGGACAATATTTCGCGATATTTGCACACTCTTGACCGATTAGAGGTCAACCAATATTACTAATATTCAGTACAGCCCTTCTAATTATTTGGCCATATTCCGTTCACCGTGGGTTGTGTTGCGATGTTCGGCTTTCAATTGTGGCCTATAGATCGACTTGAACAAAATGCAAAAAATTAAGTTCTCGGTCCAGTTCATCCAAAAATTATTATCTGATCATGGGTTCGGCCCAATGAAGACCCCTATTGTTTTTGGTAAAGATCGGTTAATATTTAGGGGATGAAATGGACCAAATACTTAACTTTTGTCGGTTTTTGTGGTCGCTCCAAAGGCCGCAATTATGGCCGCATCGGGCCAAAGAATAATCATGCCTTTTTGATATGGATTGGTCAATATATAGCGGGTCAAATGGACCCTGACTTTTGTGTGAAAAATGAAAAAGAAAAAAATAATTCTATGGAGGGACATCGACTCGAGAAGTTGATAGTATATCCAAGAGGAGTGGTTGACCTTTAAATTGATACCAATTATATTGCCGTGTGTACTCGAATATTTACAGGAGTTTACGCACAGAGATATTATTTAGTAACCCAATACCACACTAGCGGGTGGAAATAGCGCTGATCGCTTTGAAATTTTCCATGAGATTCCAGTTTTGGTCAAGGACAACGCCTATAATCAGATAATAATTCCAGCCCCATTTTTAAGCCATCGCTGCTGGCCTTCAGTTCAGTGAGTAACACAAAAACAAAGGTATCAGGATAATAAAATATATGCATGAAAATAGAAGTAACGAAGGTGGACTTGAAAAAACACATGATAATGTAATGGAATATTCTGAGGCAAGAATGCTGAGATGCCTTCGCTAACTCACTTAAGATTTATGTTCGTTGGCATGTCAATAGACACTTGGGAAATATTTGCCCAGGCTGACTATGAAGATAACGATGAAGATGAGAACGTCGAACCTGAATAGTGGGGTTATATTCGCAACAACACCACACATGGTATTTAGTCTTTCTGGTCTTTCTGTTGCTGTGGACATTACTGATAAAAATTAAAGCCATTGTTTACCAGTCAGCCCGCCTGTCTGGTTAGTTACTTTATTTCAAGGCCTATTCTATGTCATTTGTCTAACTACACACCCACCCACACAATCGTAAGGGGCATTTTATTTGCCTTTCTGTTCCTCATCATCACAATGGTATTCTTTTCTGGGCTTTGCTTCGCTTCTGTAAGCATTGTTGACAGAAGGTAAATTATATTACACTTATAATACAGCGAACATAAATAATATCACCGAACTAAATGACCGTCGGATTTTGCTGTTAACAAACAGAAATACCGAAATTTTTAGCTGGAGAATAGGATTGGAATAGGATGAATTATTTTTTGTTGTGTTGCTACTCCATGTCCATGTAAATAAAATGACATCAAGTACCTAATACTTAATGTGATTTTAAGGGGTATCTCCATTCTAAAGAAAATTGAAAATTTAATTAAATTTAGTGTCAGCAGGAGGTTTATTCGTATACTGAGGTTAATTATGAGTAAAACATTTTATTTTTGTTGTAAAACATACCAAAAATTAAAAATTTTCGATATTAAAAAATTTAATTTTGTTTTTAATTCTAATTCTAAGTTGTAATGTGGTGCTTGCCATCATTATTTTTTTATGATACATAAAAAAATTATTTTTTTTTTCAAACGTTGATATGTGTACTGGTCACTATCTTTAACGCCACCTGTATTTGAAGCTTTAAACATGCCGCACGGACTAGTTATTAATCTCTGGGTACTTGCACCATTTTCATTGGCATTTTTATTCTTCACCAAAAAAATTGCAATTGAAACTTCCTTACTGCATGAATCCGATTTCTCGGCCATTTTGTCGCAAGCCGTTCACGCTTTCAGTTCTTTAAAGTCATATAAAATTCTTTTGAAAAGCAAAGTACACATTTTTGTTATGTAAAATATCTAATACCAACAATTTTTAATATAATTGGTAAGTTCATTTTCGGAAAAATTTTAGGTCTTATTGTGACAGATTTTTTTTTTCTCAAATTTAGATCGACATTAAACGACATTGGATTACCTTGCTAAATTATTTTTTTTTTTACATAAAACGAAAAAAGAGCAAACTAAATTTTAGAGATTTTTTTAAGATCTCGTTATGCTTTTCCTCTAAAAGAATTACAAAATCCTATAAATTTTATATTTGGTGCCATTTCGCCAAGCGGTAAGAATTTTGTTTTTTCATAGATCTCAATTCAATTGAGAGTTAATTTTTGCTTGTTTCTTTTTATTAGTTTGGCACCAACCACTGTTATATCTCATCATTTACAAAAACATAGCAAAGAATATCAAACCAATAAAATACTGGTTTTGCTAAACAATCGCAGGCCTCACACACAACCGTCTGATCGTTAGTTGTCCCAGTCAATTATTGTGCAAGCATTGAAAGTGATCAGCCATCAAACGAAACAAAAAAATATTTCTGTGAACAAAATTCTGTATCAGACAGAAAATTTGCCTATATTGCAATTAAAAAGAGCTGGAAGCAATATCTGATGTTATCTCGAAGCTAAGTGTCAAATAATGGAACATATTTACAAATAAGCCAACAATTCGATAACATCACGTAAAATCATTTATTATTCTCCAATACCAAAAGAAGGAATCTGCTGTACACTATAACAACACCTATATGCTGAGAGGAGCCATTCTACCGAAACGAAAAAAATTACATTTAAGTATAAATACGTTTATTTAGTGAGTGCTGAAAATTTAGGCAAAAAGAGTGCAAATCCCTCGTTAAATGTGTCAAAGATCATAACTACATTTTTTTTCTAAATCTTATAATACCAAAGAGTTTAAATTTTAGCATACTAAAACCTATGTGAGCATATATAACATTAAATTAATTTTTTTCTTGCATTCATTTAATTACTCGAGAGATTTGTTATCTATTTGCCTAAAATTTTGTTGCCCTGTGTAATTTACATTGAATATTATCAGCACATTTTTTTTCTTTACTAAAATTCCAACAGCATTGTTGAGAACACAGCTCCACTATACAATAGTGATTACATACATAACATTTACTGGTATATGTATGTATATAACATTAAATGATTAAAGAAGAAAATAGTGGGTTGTGGTCTTAACTTAAATGTTGCTGGATATATGTATCTTACTGTGCTAAGCGTGTAATTTGCTAGCGTGTTGCAGGTGATAAGTTGCCAGACATTTCGCAACATTGTTGCTGATCGAGCACCCAATATATTATAACTGAACTTCTCTCAACATCAACTACCTTCAAAACAGCCAACCTCATCGAAAGATCTTTCGGCGTGGGAGTAAGCAAACCAAAAAACGAGTAAGTGATATATTCTCTTAATTTAAAATATTGTTTGTATGGTTTTTTGTGTGAGAGACATTGTTTTTTTTTTTTCATTTTTTTTGTTGGTTGTTCTCGATCATCATCTTGTTTTTATTTGTATCTGCTGCTGGCATTTTTACATTAAGGTGGTTTACATTATTTTGAATTTTATAACAAATGTAACCACAGCGAAGTATAAATATATTCAATTAAGTTATTTTTTTTTAAATTATTTTTTTAACATTGTTATGTATAATTCACCTCTTAAAAATTATGATGCATTTAGATTTTATAGGCATAGGTTTGTTATTTCCTTTAAAACAATTAATTAATTTATATATTTCTTTAAATACATTTAAATGAAATCTACTGTTATCTTTTTAAGAATATTTGGATCGAGTATGAATAAACTCATTATGTCTCGTTTTGAGTAAACCTTTGGTTTGATTCCATGGTGAAATAAGGTAGAGAGGTTACTGTGAAAATGGGAATCACTATTTAAATTTTACTAGGAAGGTAATATTGGTGATTAGGAAGGGAGGGTAACCAGGACGCAAAACCACCTAATTGTCCTGCTAAACAGTCATAGAAGTAAGTTTCCATTCTCTATATATCTTTTATTTTTTTTTTAAAGAGCACGTAAATTAAAGTAATCTGGTGTTGCTAAAAAGAAGGCCTGTAGTTATGAACTCACCCCATTGCCACGAGCAATAAGGCCGGTCACTCACGTGCTCCTACTACTCCTTAGTGCCTTTAGTACCATATTTATAAATCATTTTACGTTATATACTACAAAGTATTTGGTCAAATCCCCTTCATCGGGTAAAATATATAGATGTTCTGCATATAATAATAGCATCCAGTGTACCTAGAAATTCTGACAAACATACAATTTTCGGTTCATTGCATCTTCTAAATATCATCTGAAGAACACCGAAAATTATTGCCGTAGTCCTTGACCATAACCAAAATTTTATGTATAATTTCAAAGCGATCAGTACGACAGTTCTGTCCTCTAGTGGGGTAAAAGTAATATTAAATAATATCATAACACATAGACACCTTTAGCTCCCACATCCGAGTACAAGCAACATAATACTTATTATCTATTTCGGGTCTATGTCCTTCAGGATAAAATATATATGCCCCAGAATAAAAATTTTTTAATTTTTCACTGAAAAATGTTGGTGCATTTAACCCGCTAAATATTTACCGATTTTCATGATTCACTTTCTGGTGTAAAATTTCGTTGTGTCGGGTCGACATTTAATATTATTCGATGTTCCAAAATAAAATTTTGCTAAACATTTTCGATATTTTGTTCCTGTTAGAGGAGAGAGCCATAAGTATTTAGTATATAGTCTTCCTTACCTTATCCCTTGATCGACAATGTCATATATAATATAACGATCTGGGATTACGACTGACTATGTTGCAATGACAAAATACTAATGGTAATCCTATTTATCAACCAACTTAACTATTTGGTTTCTCACCTCATACCCCACATCAATGTATCACAATGTGGTGTAACGATTTTGCCAATTTTTACTCATTCCATTTTATTTTCTTAAAATGTTTTATTTCTCTTTTTGTTGGATGCAATGTCAACCCTCATTATATTTTCATTTGCTTTATATTCATTCCCTTTTTGTTTTTTTCTTCTATTCCACAGATTAAGAGCACAGCGGCATCCCATATTGCCATACTAAAAGATTTTTCTGTAAAGCAAACAAATACACACACATGCAAAGAAAATGCCAAAAACGGGTACGAAACGATAAACAAGCAAAACAAATGAATAATCGCAAATGACTCGATGGCAATGTACTTGTATGTGTTTGTCATCTGGTAAATACCGCAGCGCCGAAAAAACAACACTGCTAGTGGAAAATCACATCACTTAGTAACATCAGTGTCATTACCACCGAACGACAATCCAAACAATAAAAAAATGGAGAGAATCGAAAGGTACAGTGGGAAGAGATAGAGAAAAAACAAAACCCGTAGGATAACCGAAAATGGGCATTATGCTGCTAAAACATACCAACGCTTAGTTGTAACACAGTGTCATGAAATGTGGATTCCATTGCACAAGCATACACACATACATCATTCCACTTACGATGCTTTGTAATAAGCAGCTCGAACGGCAGTATTGCCATTACCAGTATCTCAGTTCAGATTGACATATTGTTGAATTGGCGTTGTTTGATTGATGGGATTCAGTGGTAACCACCAATCCAACCAATTTCCCACAACGAACAGCAGTCCAAATATTTTCCGTTGAAACAAAATGTCCATTGCATGGAGAATTCATTCATTCTTTCTGTGACTTAGCTGGCGGATTGCGGCTCTGTTATATTGTACGATATGCTATTTGTTGAAGGATTTGCATTTTTTTTTTTTCAAAATGTTTGTTATTCCAAAACGTTTTTTTTTCTATTCTTTAATTAATAATGTTTTTCATCATTCTTTATTGTAACAATATTAAGAGATCTTTCTCTCTCTCGCTGTTATTGTTATTCTTAGAATTTTGACTACAATGAATTTGAAATAAATGAATTGAAAGAAAAAAAAAACATATTTTTTCACAGTTTTATTTCTGCAATAAAATATTTTTTTTGCGGAAAATATTTCTTTCATTTAATAGGTAAGTATGAGATGTACGGCTTAATGTCATTAATCACCGCTGTGTTGTATATCATCATTTCATGGCGTATGAGTGTTATTAATGATACATTAAACGTTGATCATACGCATGGAGGGCTTTATTCATTACATTTAAGTCGAAGGATAAAATCTTTTTACCACAAGGAGTGGTTTTTTTAAAGAAAATTTTTTCAAAGACTAATACAAGGCGTGGATTTTTTAAAGATTATTTTTTCAAGGACGTGTATTTATTTATTCAAGCATTACAACAAGGCGTATTTTTTTTAAAGAATATTTTTTTAAATTCCTACATAAGACGTGTATTTTTTTGAACAATATTTTTTCAAGGACCTATACAAGGGGTGGATTTTTAAAGAATATTTTTTCAAGGATCCACACAAGGTGTGGATTTTTTAAAGAATATTTTTTCAAGGACCAATACAAGGCGTGGATTTATTAAGGAATGATTTTCCAAGCACCAGTACAAAGCGTAGATTTATTAAAGAATATTTTTGCAAGGACCAATACAAGGCGTGGATTTATTAAAGAATATTTTTTCAAACACTAATACAAGGCGTGGATTTTTAAAGAATATTTTTTCAGACAATAATACAAGGCGTGGATTTATTAAAAAATATTTCTGCAAGGACCAATACAAGGCGTGGATTTATTAAAAAATATTTCTGCAAGGACCAATACAAGGCGTGGATTTTTTAAAGAATATTTTTTCAAGGACTACCACAAGGCGTGGATTTTTTAAAGAATATTTTTTCAAGGACTACCACAAGGCGTGGATTTTTTAAAGAATATTTTTTCAAGGACTACCACAAGGCGTGGATTTTTTAAAGAATATTTTTTCAAGGACTACCACAAGGCGTGGATTTTTTAAAGAATATTTTTTCAAGGACTACCACAAGGCGTGGATTTTTTAAAGAATATTTTTTCAAGGACTACCACAAGGCGTGGATTTTTTAAAGAATATTTTTTCAAGGACTACCACAAGGCGTGGATTTTTTAAAGAATCTTTTTTCAAGGATCCACACAAGGCGTGGATTTTTTAAAGAATATTTTTTCAAGGATCCACACAAGGCTTGGATTTTTTAAAGAATATTTTTTCAAGGATCCACACAAGGCGTGGATTTTTTAAAGAATATTTTTTCAAGGATCCACACAAGGCGTGGATTTTTTAAAGAATATTTTTTCAAGGATCCACACAAGGCGTGGATTTTTTAAAGAATATTTTTTCAAGGATCCACACAAGGCGTGGATTTTTTAAAGAATATTTTTTCAAGGATCCACACAAGGCGTGGATTTTTTAAAGAATATTTTTTCAAGGATCCACACAAGGCGTGGATTTTTTAAAGAATATTTTTTCAAGGATCCACACAAGGCGTGGATTTTTTAAAGAATATTTTTTCAAGGATCCACACAAGGCGTGGATTTTTTAAAGAATATTTTTTCAAGGATCCACACAAGGCGTGGATTTTTTAAAGAATATTTTTTCAAGGATCCACACAAGGCGTGGATTTTTTAAAGAATATTTTTTCAAGGATCCACACAAGGCGTGGATTTTTTAAAGAATATTTTTTCAAGGATCCACACAAGGCGTGGATTTTTTAAAGAATATTTTTTCAAGGATCCACACAAGGCGTGGATTTTTTAAAGAATATTTTTTCAAGGATCCACACAAGGCGTGGATTTTTTAAAGAATATTTTTTCAAGGATCCACACAAGGCGTGGATTTTTTAAAGAATATTTTTTCAAGGATCCACACAAGGCGTGGATTTTTTAAAGAATATTTTTTCAAGGATCCACACAAGGCGTGGATTTTTTAAAGAATATTTTTTTTTTAAGGATCCACACAAGGCGTGGATTTTTTAAAGAATATTTTTTCAAGGATCCACACAAGGCGTGGATTTTTTAAAGAATATTTTTTCAAGGATCCACACAAGGCGTGGATTTTTTAAAGAATATTTTTTCAAGGATCCACACAAGGCGTGGATTTTTTAAAGAATATTTTTTCAAGGATCCACACAAGGCGTGGATTTTTTAAAGAATATTTTTTCAAGGATCCACACAAGGCGTGGATTTTTTAAAGAATATTTTTTCAAGGATCCACACAAGGCGTGGATTTTTTAAAGAATATTTTTTCAAGGATCCACACAAGGCGTGGATTTTTTAAAGAATATTTTTTCAAGGATCCACACAAGGCGTGGATTTTTTAAAGAATATTTTTTCAAGGATCCACACAAGGCGTGGATTTTTTAAAGAATATTTTTTCAAGGATCCACACAGGCATGTCATAACTATTTAGTATATAGTCTTCCTTACCTTATCCCTTGATCGACAATGTCATATATAATATAGCGATCTGGTAAATACGTAATCCTATTTACCCGCCAACTCAACTATTTGGTTAATTATTTTTCTTCTCAGAACCATAATTACTATAGCACACACCTCATACCTCACATCAATGTATCACAATGTGGGGTAACGATTTTGCCAATTTTTACTGATTCCATTTTATTTTCTTAAATTGTTTTTATTTCCCTTTTTGTTGGATGCAATGTCAACCCTCATTATATTTTCATTTGATTTATATTCATTCCGTTTTTGTTTTTTGTTTTTCTTCTATTCCACAGATTAAGAGCACAGCGGCTTTCCATATTGCCTTACTAAAAGATTTTTCTGTAAAACAAACAAATACACACATGCAAAGAGAATGCCAAAAACGAGTACGAAACGATAAACAAACAAAACAACAACGAAATAATAGAATCCTTTCAACACAAAACAGTAGCAGCAGTTGGGAAAATCGAATGAGAAAACAGAGCTGAAAAATGAATAATCGCAAATGACTCGATGACAATGTACTTGCATTTGTTTGTCATCTGGTAAATACCGCAGCGCCGAAAAAAGAACACTGCTAGTGAAAAATCACATCACTTAGTAACACCAGTGTTATTACCACCGAACGACAATCCAAACAATAATAAGATGGAGAGAATCGAAAAGAACATTAGGAAGAGATAGAGCAAAAGCAAAACCCGTAGGATAACCGAAAATGGACATTATGCTGCTAAAACAGACTAACGCCTATCTGTTATGAAATGTGGATTCCATTGCACAAGCATACACACATACACCATTCCACTTACGATGCTTTGTAATAAGCAGCTCGAACGGCAGTATTGCCATTTCCAGTATCTCAATTCAGATTGACATATTGTTGAATTGGCTTTGTTTGATTGATGGGATTCAGTGGTAACCACTAATGCAACCAATTTTCCCACAACGAACAGTAGTCCAAATATTTTCCATTGAAACAAAGTGTCCCTTGCATGTAGATTTCACTCACTCTTTCTGTGACTTCGCTGGCGGATTGTGGCTCTGTTATGTTGGATGCTATGCTATTTGTCGAAGGATTTGCATTTTTTCAAAATGTTTGTTATTCCAAAACGTTTTTTTTCTAGTTATACCCTACACAACTATGTTGTCAGGGTATTATAGCTTTGTGTAGCCCCAAATGTTTGTAACGCCGCGAAATATTGGTCCTAGACCCACCTTTAAGTATACCGATCGTCATATCTCGACTAGCTGAGTCGATCTAGACATGTGTGTCCGTCCGTCCGTCCGTCTGTCCATTATAATTTGTAAACACGATACAGGCCACAGTTATGGACCAATCTTCACGAAATTTTGCATGTAGGATGGGTTCTGGCCAATGAAGACCCCTATTGTTTTTGGAAAAGATCGGTTAATATTTAGGGGATGAAATGGACCAAATACAAAATTTTTGTCGGTTTTTCTGGTCGTTCCAGAGGCCGCAATTATGGCCCAAACACCGCGAATTTTTGCATGGAGAAGGGGATCGGGCCAGAGAATAAGCATGCATTTTTTGATAAAGATCGGTCAATATTTAGCGGGTCAAATAGACCCTGACTTTTGTGTGAAAAATGACAAAATTTGTATTCTATGGCATATATATTTACTCCTGGAGGATGTAGACCCCAGGAGTTGATAGCATATCCAAGAGGAGTGGTTGGCCTTTAAATTGATACCAAATATAGTGATTTATCTACTCAGATGTGGGAGTTACAGTCAAATATTTACAGGTGCTTACGTATTCAGATATTATTTAGTAACCCATTACCACATTAGAGGGAGAAATATCGCGCTGATGGCTTTGAAATTGTTCATGAGGTTCCAGTTATGGTCAAGAACAACGCCTATGATTTTCGGTGATGATCAGATTAAAATTTTGGGATGAAATGGATGGAGAATATAATTTTTTGTGTGTTTTCGAGTAGAGTATAATCCAAAAATCACAACACAACTCACCGTGAAGGTAATCTGGACAAGTAATTAGAAGGACTGTACTGAATATTCGAAAATAGTAAGGAAGAGGTGTTGTTAACCTCTAATCGGACAAGAGGGGGCAAATATCACGAAATATTACTCAGACTCGGAATAAACATCCTCAGAAAGTTAGAGTTCGTGGTAGTTGTGTAGGGTATCGTATGGTCGGCCCCGTCCGACTATACAGCTCCGTTCACTGGTTTTTAAATAATATTTTTTCAAGGACCTATACAAGGGGTGGATTTTTAAAGAATATTTTTTCAAGGATCTATACAAGGCGTGGTTTTTTAAAAAATATATATTTTTAAGGCTTGGATTAGTTAATTAATATTTGCTTAAAGGCGTTTTTCCAAGTGTTCACGTAGCGAACATGGTTTTTAAATAATAAAGATAGTAAACTGTGCTGTGGGTCTCTTGTGTAAAAGAGAGAACATTTAGTTAAACAGGGATTTTTTTTTTGTCTACAGTCCACTTAAGATAAGAGATTATTTTGGTTGAATATGTGTACACAATAATAAGATAGGAGTTTTCTATTGCCACATGTGGTATGGTTGGGTGAGATTACGGGGAATAATCTTCACTACAGACTGATAAGCATTTGTAGCGTGCTTGCCACATGTGAGATAAAGAAATGTGTGTGTCCACTCCATGTGTTATGGCAGATGCACTCTCTCTCTCTCTTTTACACATAAGTCTAAGATAGGTTAAGTCATATTGTAATATTTAGTTCTTAAGAAACAGTTTTAATAATAATAAATTAGTGTGTAAATGCACAGCAAATAAGAAACATACGTGCTATCACTCCGCGGAGAATATCCGTGTAACCGATAACAAATCCCTAGTTTTTCACCAAGCCTTTGGACAAATATTTTTTAACAATGAATCTATAAGTAAACCGATCATCATATCTCGAATGATCGAATCGATCAGGTTCAGTAGTTTACATATGTTATTTGTAAGTATGTAGTAAAATAAGAAGACAATTGTGAAGAAGAAGTAGGTATAAGCAATAGGCTGATAAGTGAACTAACATTAGAAATAAGAGTAAAAAAATTAAATATGTGACCATCGAAAACAGAACGAAATAAAATTGTAATGAATAATTAAATTTAATATCGGTTGTGTGTGATGGATTCAACGATCGAACAAGACGGACGGACAATGACAAGAGGTGAAATGTATAAATGCTAAACGACTATTAGCATTACAGTGAAGGGTTGTAGGTAACAGTGTGAGTTGATTTGACCTCTACAGCAAGGTCGGGTGGGATGGTCAGGCCTGTTACAGGTTGAGAATGTTGTGAAGAATTATAAATCAAGTCGGGTAAGATTTTTGTATTACGGCGGATTGTGCATCTTCTAGTTAATAAAGAATCCACCCATTTCCGACGAGCTAGGTTGTGCTGAAAGCAAGCGTACCCGAGTAACTAGTGATCACTTGAGCTAGAATTAAAAGCTTACATAAATAAATTATACCTAGTCCGAGCGTAACAACCCTCAAATGTTATGAAGCACCTATTCATTAAATAAAAGAAATGTCTTAAAATCTCTAAAGTCATCTGAGTGCGTGTGGGATCAAGTATCATAAATAAAACATCCAAAAGGATTGTTTAAGGCGTCACCAAGCGTAGATTTTTAAAGGGTATTTTTTAAATGACATACATAGACATGGATTTTTTAATGAACATTTTCTCAAGGCTATCAAGAAGCGTGAATGTAAAGAAAAAGCGTATTAAAGAACCAGTGAGCGGAGTAGTATAGTCGTACTTGGCCGACCATACAATATCCTACACAATACCCTACACAACTACCACATCCACAGAAAGTTAGAACACTTTCTGCGGATGTTTATTTCGAGCCGGGCAATATTTCGTGATATTTGCACCCTCTTGCCCGATAGGTCAACAGCACCTCTTCCTTACACTGGCACATTTTCCGAATATTATCAGCAGTACTGCCATTCTAATTACTTGCGATGTTCGGATTATAAAGCTGGCCTATAGATCGACTCGAAAAAATACAAAAAAAAAAATCATTTTCGGTCCACTTCATCCCAATATTATAGGCATTGTCCTTGCCTATAACTGAAACCTCATGGAAAATTTCAAAGCGATCAGCGCTAAATTTCCGCCCTCTAGTGTGGCAATGGTTTACTAAATAATATCTGAATACGTAAGCACCTGTAAATATTTACGTGTAACTCCCACATCAGAGTACATACGACCATATAATTTATATCAATTTAAAGGCCAACCACTCCTCTTGAATATACTATTACCTTCTCGTGACTATGTCCTTCAGGGGCAAATGTATACGCTATAGAATACAAATACAAAATTTTCACACAAAAGTAAGAGTCCATTTGACCCGCCAGATATTGACCGATCTTTATCAAAACGGGCATGCTTATTCTCTGGCCCGATCCCCTTCTCCATGTAAAAATTCACGATGTTCGACCAAAAAAATCATACAAAAATATTAACCGATCTTTACCAAAAACAATAGGGGTATTCATTGGCCAGAACCCAGCCTACATGCAAAACTTCGTGAAGATTGGTCCATAACTGTGGCCTGTATCGTGTTTACAAATTATAATGGACAGACGGACGGGCGGACACACATGTCTAGATCAACTCTGCTGGTCGAGATATGACGATCTGTATACTTAAAGGTGGGTCTAGGACCAATATTTCACGGCGTTACAAACTCTTGGGGCTGCACAAAGCTATAATACCCTGACAACATAGTTGTGTAGGGTATAAAGAAAAACATCATAATTATTCTATTTGCTAGAAAAAGTGTTTTGCATAGAATTTATTTATTTATCACAGACAATTCTTAAAAAATCCAGACTTATATTATAAGTATAAATATTATACAAAAATTCACGCTTATAGATGGACATCGAACTTTGAAAAAAGTATGCGAAAACCTGGAAATTGTTTTTTTAAGAACTATATTTAGTGGTAGTTGTAGAAAAATATTTTTAAATCATTTCCTTTCCTCTTTTCCTGTTTTAAAGACCCCAATTGTCTAATTCTTATTTCTTATATTTCCCACAATATATATCCCCAAAAACTTTAAAATACCCTTTTTTCCTAACGAAGTATTTCCTAAACAACGAAATTCAGAATCCTTGAACATGTTTCAATTGGAGTCCCTGTTCCAATGAGCCACGTCAGAGCTGCACAATTCATTTCAATCCCCATTGCCATCAAATATGTATGCAAATGAAAGTGTACGCATGTAAGTAGATGTGTGTGTGTATGTGAGCAACAATGAAGGATCAACATAAATTCCTGCATTTCACTCTAGTTGATGAAACCTCAATAATCTAACTCAGGGATTTTTTGTTTTGCCTCCATTGGCATGTGGATTTCGTGCATGTGTGTGAGTGTCGTGGTCTTCAATTATAGTGGTTTAAAGCTTCATCATAGGCATTGAAAGCCCAAGGAATAAACAAACAACCATATAAGGATGAATTTACCGAGATAACCCTGTACTCGCACATAAATGGCGTAATGAAAAAACCAGTGCAGGCATGAACAATTCTTCAAGGAGCAGTCATGATCTATTGTAGTCTAAAGCGTATATGGACATGTTGTATTTCCACGTCCATGACATACCCATTACATAGATTGACCATTTGCCTCGTTGCAGTTTTACAGTTGTTTTTTTTTAATTTACATACAATTAGCTCACTACCAATTCATAAAAGTGACATCACTTTGGAGCCTTCATTGTCCAGAATTAACCATCAGTGAAATGTTCGCCTATTTGCCATGCAAAATGTTGATGAATTATCCAACGTTGCTGAACATTGGCGTTTTTCTAATAAACCTTACAATAGAAAGGTTGTGTTGAATTTTGGAGCGGTATCAAATTTTGCTGCATTGTGGTCGGCTTAGATTGACATACAGTAACAGTGTCAGGACAGTAAACGTATATTGATTTTGTTTTCCGAAGTGGTTGTTCATGTCAAACGACAATAGAGCATCACCAGTCACCAATGTAGTTGTCAATCAAAGTTGTCTCTATTAACCCAGTGGTCTTATGCAGGAAACAAGATATCGTATTAGGGAATGTATGAATATGTAACACGATTAGGAATAGCTTCATACACACATTCCGATGAGGAATTCAAGGAGCTTTTGGAGTGATATTGTTAACAAAAATATTCATTTAGAACGTTTTAATGGTCCTACATTTGACTTTAATAAATTCCTTTGACATATATTTTTATACCCTACATAACTATGTCGTCAGGGTATTATACTTATATAGACTCACCTTTAAGTATACCGATCGTCATATCTCGACTAGCTGAGTCGATCTAGACATGTAATCATCCATTAATATTTAGGGGATGAAATGGACCAAAAACGTTTGTCTGTTTTTCTGGTAGCCCTAGAAAGGGGTCTGACCAATAAATAATTATGACTATTTTCAAGGAGATCGGTCTATATTTAGCCGGTCACATCGACCCAGACTATTGTGTGAAAAATTATAAAATGTATGGTTGACCTTTATAGTTATACCAATTATGTGGCTATATCCACTCGGATGTGACAGTTATATTTAAAAATTTGCAGTTGTATACCCATCTGATATTATTTAGTGACCCCTTTCCACACTAGAAGGCGGAAATATAGCGCTGATCCCTTTAAAATTTTCCAAGGACAACGCCTATAATTGTCGGTGATGAATTAACCATTATTGATGAATTTACCGTCATGGTAAGAAATATGATCTATACTTCTAATCGGTTAAGAATGTGCAAATATCGCGAAATATTGTCAATTCGCGGAATATAGATCTGCAGAGAGTTAGAGCATCGTGGTAATTGTGTAGGGCTCACTGGCATTAATAACATTATTATTAATTATATTATATCTTTAAGCATATGTTTGTAACAGACAAAAGGAAACGAGATAGACACATGGTTCCTTTTGATGAATTGAATCACTTTTTGAGTCGATTTATGCATGCCCGTCCGTCCGTCCGCCCGTCGCACAGTGGGTTAGAGTACCATGTTTTCTTGGATCAAATCAGGGAAGCTATGTTAGAATAATGTTTCTTTATTTTTCAGTTAATACCATTAAAATAAGTTAAAAAAATGTTTTCTAAGTATATTTGAGTATAATTTTATTAAGTAATGCCAAATATCAGTGTAGGTATATAGTGCAAGGAGTGCAATATGATAACTTAAACATTGAGTTTTATATACCTTAAAGTTAATCATCCACATCATCATCATCCGCAGCCAGGGATGGTACGTATGACGAATTTTCAGGTTTTCGACTGTCAAAAAAGTGTAAACGTCGAAAACGTCATATATCTGTATAAAATGTAGTAAACGTCATTTATTTCAATATTATCACCATATACAGTAATTTTCAAGAACATATATTATTTTTACTGTATATCAGGCTATTCTTTACTAGAACTGAAAACAATTCTGAACTTTTTTAAGAAAAAAAATTTGAAATTCGATATGTATTTGAGTAAAGCATACGTTATTTCCAAATCGATAAATGTAAATAGCTATTTTATCAAAAACCTAATTGTTTTGAGTGGGTTTCCGACGTTTCTGACGTATGTATTATACGTCGGAAATGTATGTCATTTACGTCACTGTTTCTGTCAGGCCATCTATGTCCGCAACATCACCAACTTCTGATAACTGTTCAATATGTAAAAGGGCATTTGACACAATTTCGGATCCGTGAATAAAAAACTTGTGCAAAGTGGTAGGCATATTATACCAAGGATACGTTTCAACAAAAAGTCGTCCTGTATTGTATGCATATATTTGAAATTTTTCATTATTAATCTTATGGCCACTGAATACAGCTATAACCGACACGTACATTTTTTATTAAATTAACAACTATTTTTGTTATTTCGGTAGATTTTTTAGCGTTTTGGTGCGTTTTTTTTATTTCTTTAGCTAAAAATGTCATCTTGTCATTCATTGTTTGAGCGCTCGAATTCACCATAAGCTTCCACAATCATAAAAAACAACTTTCGAACTTGTATCTATAAAAATGTTAATAAAAAACTCTTTTACCCCATTACTTGAAACTGCACAACACTACCACTTTTTGTCAAAACAAAGAATATTATTAAAATAAACAAAAAAAATATATTATTGTAACGAAGAATATTATTAAAAGAAACAAAAATAACAACAATAAAATAATTAGATGAAATAACATGAAAAACAAGAAAACACAACACTCAACAACAGCACCAGTCATGAGATCAATGACTTTTAGCTAATTTGACTGCTGCAACACTTGTATTAAACAATGCATAGATTCTAAAAGGCACAAAAGGGCAGCGTAAAATTTTGCAATATAACACCGATTTATGTCCTCTTTAAGATAAACCAACAATTATGAAACGAATGTGGACGAATAATAACTATTTATCCATTTAAAATATAAAAATATTAATTTTTTTGGCATTTTCAATATAAATAACTACATTTAAATCACTTCCAAACACAATTTGTTACTAAAATGTTAACGAAATATTTGCAAAATAACCTGAACTTCATGGTTCCATTGAAAAATGTTTAACATTTACAATACTTTTTAAAATAAATAAAATTTTCTACGGGAACGTTTTCACTTTTTTCAGCCTTTTTTGGCACAAAAATTTCTATAAAGTTTGACTTTGAAGTTTCACTACAAAAACACCAGACCACTTTTGACATTTATTTTAACGACAAGTGTTGTAGAATTTTATATACTGTAAACGGGTGCAAAAAATTTTAACGATACTTAAAATTTTATTTTTTAATTAATCCAAGAAAACAGGGTATTCTAACCCACTGTGCGTCGGTCTGTCTGTAGATATTAAACTGTAAACCAGTGAGCGGAGCAGTATAGTCGGACGGGGTCGACCATACGATAGCCTACACAACTTCCATGAAAATCTAACTTTCGGTGGTTCTATATTCTGAGATTGGGCAATATTTCGCGATATTTGCACACTTTTGATTGGCTAGAGGTCAGCAAATGTTACTAATAGTCAGTACAGCCCCTCTAATTATTTGTCCAGATTTCCTTCACCGTGGGTTGTGTTGTGATGTTCGGCTTTCGACACGAAAAGTACAAATAATTAAGTCCACTTCATCCGAAAAATTATTATCTGATCATAACCTAACATTTTAGGCGTTGTCCTTGACCACACCCGGAACCTCATGGAACATTTCAAAGCGATCAGAGTTATATTTCCGCCCTCCAGTGTGGTAATAGGTTACTAAATAATATATGAATACGTAAGCACCTGTAAATATTTAAGTGTAACTCCCGCATCCGAGTACCTACGACTATATAATTGGTATCAATTATATAGTCGTAGGTATATATACTATCAACTTCTCGGGTCTATGTCCTTCAGTGGTAAATATATACGTTATAGAATACAAATTTTGTCATTTTTCACACAAAAGTTAGGGTCGATTTGACCCGCTAAATATTGACCGATCATTATCAAAACAGACATGCTTATTCTTTGGCCCGATCCCCTTCTCCATGCAAAAATTCGCGGTGTTTGGGCCATAATTACGGCCTCTGGAACGACCAGAAAAACCGACAAAAATAAAGTTTTTGGACCATTTCATACCCTACATACTTACCGATCTTTTCCAAAAACAATAGGGGTCTTCATTGGCCAGAACCTATCCTACATGCAAAATTTCGTGAAGATTGGTCAATATCTGTGGCCTGTATCGTGTTTACAAATTATACGGACACACATGTCTAGATCGACTCAGCTAGTCGAGATATGACGATCGGTATACTTAAAGGTGGGTCTAGGACCAATATTTCGCGGCGTTACAAACTTTTGGGGCTGCGCAAAGCTATAATACCCTGACAACATAGTTGTGTAGGGTATAAAAAATTTTATGTAAATGGGGCCCAAAGCCCCTATATATCTTTCGATTTGCACGAAATTTGGCACAGGGTACTGAATTGGATGTAGAATGTGGTGTGCTAAGTTTCGAGCACATCGGTTAAGATTCCGATATAGCTCTCATATATATTTTCATCCGATTTTTTGTAAATGGTGCAATAAAGTCGCTATATATATATTTCGATTTGCGCGAAATTTTGCATAGTGTATTGAATTAAGTATAGAATGACGTGTGCTAAGTTTCGAGAAAATCGGTTCAGGTTTAGATATAGCTCCCATATATAGTTTTGCCCGATTATATATAAATGGGGCTCGAGAGTCCCTATATACCTTTAGATTTGCAAGGAATTTGGCATAGAGAATGATGTGTGCTAAGTTTCGTAAAAATCTGTTCAGATTTAGATATAGCTCCCATATATATTTTCGTCCGATTTAATGTAAATTATGCAATAAAGATCCAAAGTTTGGCCGACCGGCACACAGTTTTGTACAATATAGAGAAGTTACTATAATTTAATGTTTAGTGCGTTGAAGTATTTCTGACAGCCTCTTTTATATATTTGTTCTCTCAGGACAAGTGTATTTACAAAAATTTTGTGTTTTTTCTGTATATGTATTCACACTTGATATTTTGACGATGCAGATGTCGCCATTCCTAGTAGGGACGACTGGAAACGAAGTAACCCTCCTCTGGACGGTCTGGCCTTCTATACAGACGGATCCAAGATGGAAGAAGGTACTGGGGCAGGCGTCTACGGTGAAAGGTTAGGCCTTGAGTTAATCAACAAGCTGGATTGCAACTGTAGTGTTTTCCAAGCTGAAATATTCGCGATCTGGAAGGCAGCGGAATTGATAAAAAGTCTGGATGCAGAGGTCGTTGAACCGGTGGCTATCTTTGTGGATAGTCAAGCGGCTCTTAAAGCCATCAAATCTTGTTACAACAAATCCGAAGCCGTTCTCAAGTGCAGAGCAGCTCTGGAAGAGCTTACCTATAGCTATCGGCTGTGTTGGGTACCAGGACATAGTGACATCTTGGGTAATGAAAGAGCGGACGAACTAGCTAGAAACTGATGACTCAATCAAACCACCCATATGTCTTTTTATCGGAAATTTGAGGCATTCTTTGACGAAAGAGCCTGTGGACTTTGGCACAACGAACCTAGATGCAACGTGTCAAGATCCATTTGGCGACTCTGTCTACCAAAAGAACGCACTCACTGTTGAACATGAGCAAAGCTGAAATTAGAGTGATGACAGGAAACATTACTGGTCACTGCAACATCACGGCTTTTACTAGTAAATGGGATCTTGATGCAATTGATTACTGCAGACTCTGCGTTGACGAGGAGGAAACGGAGACAAGTGAGTATCTCCTGTGTCATTGCACAGCCCTGGCTTACAGGCGGCACAGACTAGTGGGTGCTCATTTTCTACCGAGTCTCAGCTTCTTCTCAACAAACGAACCTGCCCTAATCTACGGCATGATTAGAAACATAAAGCGGTTAGGAACATACAACCTTGACATGTAACACATCTTCTGTCTGGCTCCTAGAACCATCGACCTTCATTCATTCCTTCATTTAATTATGTATGATTCTCAACTCTCCTTTAATTCCCTAATCTTCTCGCCCCTACAGAATTTTCTTTGTGATTGTGATTGTGAGATACTTGAAAAATATTTTCTAAAAATTCAGTCCTATTAATAATCTTTGTAAAATGTTGTTTAAAAATGCATTCCTACTTATTACATAGGCATATAAAAATCCCGATCACTTTTAGGTACTCTGAATGTCCTCCTCCTGATATGGGATATAGAAAATGTTCAGTCTGAAATGTTTATTTAATAAAAATTCCCAAATTCGTTCGACGTAGTTAAATTAAAAATATACAAATTTCAACAGATAACATAATTTTTGTGTCCATTTGAATTACCATTTATTGTTCCGGTGTTCCACAGTAAGTTCAGTGCTTATTTCCCTGGCTGCGTATAAACAATGCACATATGATTTCAAAATTAAAAAAATAAAGCATACGCCTTATGTGTCATTTTTAATAATTTAATTACCTACCTACATATACACGCACGAAAGGAAATCCACATGCAGAGTTTTCTATTTGCCTCTATCGTACGTGTTGAGAATACCCCAAAACCAGTAAGCTGTTAAAAATTCATACAATTACAGCGGTATTATGGTAGGAATGTTGTGCTCATTCGCAACTGTGTTCAATGTTTGTGGACGTGTGGAAGACGTGGACGATTCTGTGTGGAGCTGATGTTGCGCTCAGTTTACCCGGTGCATTTTAAAGCTATTTTCAAAATGTGCGTTCATGCATCGCTTAGTTTATGATGCGGCACCAGCACCATCAAACTATACAAACACTAACACATCTACTCGTCCCACACACACTTTCACATTGGGAAACAATCAAGCATTCACATTGAGGACCCGAATAAGGGAAAAAAAATCCCCTTGCGTTTTGCTTTTTGGACCACAACAAATAGCCCGAAAGGGTTTGTTACACAAACATTTACACACACACACGCAGACACAAACACCCACACCCATTTTTATGTGGCTTAGATTTGAATTCGTGGTTTTTATGGCAAAATGTTTTACCATCATCAACATTTAAGCTACTTGTTTTTTTGCCTCAAAGGGACATTGTAGCTTACGTTTGCTGTTTGTATTCGAGTAAGCTTTTTATAAAATATGCGTGTGATCGAATGGTTGGAAGGGGGAGGAAAGCTTCTGTGAGTGCTTTGGCTATTGTATGTGTTTCGTTACATGAATGCGTCATTAATACTCAAGTATTAAACGCCAAAAGGTTTTGACCGTTTGTTTTAGTAGAAATCACAAACACTCACATATATACGTATCGTTTTTGGGTGTATGGACAATGTTTAATTGCTACAAATTTTCGACCTTTAATATTTTTTATGGCAGAATATTAACTTATTTTTTGAAATGGAGGGGAATTAGCATAAATACCAATTTTGAAAGGAAATCACGATGTGAATACGACAAATTGTCATGTAAACATATAGTGGAATTATAGGATGTATACCCTGCAACACACTGTGTTGCAGAATATTATGTTTTATATGTTTTCAATGCCATATGTTTGTAACAGGCAAAAGTATCAAAAATGTACACTTAGTCACATTTAAGGCTTGACTTTTTGAGCCGTGAAACTATACTACTGCCAATTAGTTTGCATAGTGCAGCTATAACGACCAATATAATAAAAACATTGAGCGGAGCAGTTAGTCGGACGGGGTCGATCATATGATATCCTACACAACTACCACTGAAATCGAACTTTCTGCAGATCTATAATCAGAGCTTGGACAATATTCTTCGAAATTTGCCCTCTCTTGACCGACTATAGGTCAACAACTCATCTTTCTTACCCTAATAAATTTTTTTTTTTATTTGAATTTTGCCTTGTAAGGGCAGTGATCATTTGAAAGTAATTTTAAGTGATTATTTATACTCTTTCGAGTCGAGGTTAATGATCTAAGTTTTGCAATGAAAAGGAAAGCCAGGAGAAGAACCTACGTACCCACCATTATGCGACGCATTTCGCCGTTGGTTAAGCGGCTCATCAGGCATATTGGGCTATGTGGCTTTACAAAACTTAGATCATTAAGATCGACTCGAAAGAGTATAAATAATCACTTAAATTTAAATTATCAAAATTTAAAGTGAACAAAAGAAAATGTCGATTAAATCGGAGAAATGATCGAAGTTGATCGGTATGTTAGCAGTCGTAACATCGCTCAGAATCTAAAAAAATTACCACAAACGGCAAGAATTGGGCAACAGGATAGGTGTCGTGTTCCACCAGGACAGCGCTAGGCCACACATATCTACAGTGACCCTCCAGAAACCTCGGGAGCTTGGTTGGGAAGTTTTTATGCATCCGGCATACAGCCCGGACTTAGCACCAAGCGATTATCATATTTTTCTTGCATTGTAAAATTTCTTTAATGATAAACAATTGGTATCTGGGGACGATTGTGAAAATCGACTACTGTTTGTTTTTAATAGAGAGCAGGACTTCTACGTGAGAGGCATCATGAAGTTACCTTTCAAATAACAATAAATCATACAATGCATATTTAGTCCATATCGGATATTCCGAAGCATACTAAATAAAGTCCCATAATTCATATAAAAACCAGTGAGCGGAGCAGTATAGTCGGATGGGGCCGACCATATGATACCCTACACAACTACCACGAAAAGCACACTATTCTGAGCCTGGGCAATATTTCGTGATATTTGCACCTTTTTACCTATTATAGATCAACAATTACTTTTTCTATGTCTTGCTTATTTTCCAAAATGTTTTTTCTTGAAGTTAATTTTTACGCCTTAAAATTAGTCACTTTAGGTTTTGGTTGATTTGACCCTCGGAAAATTGACCAATCATCATCTAAACAGCCGTTCTAAGTATTTGGTCAGATCCCCTTCACCTTGTAAAATATGTGATGTTCTGCATATAATAATTGCCTCTAGAGCGACTAGAAAATCTGACAAAATTAAAGTTTTCTGTTCATTGCACCCCCTGAATGAAATCTCAACTTCACCGAAAACTATAAGCGTCGTCCTTGACCATAATCGGAACTTCATGTACAATTTCAAAGCGTTCAGCGAGACATTTCCGTCCTCTAATGGAGTAATAGTAATAATATGCACATAGTCACCTTTACTTAATTACGTATAACTCCCGCATCGGAGTACATACAGCCATATAATTGGTATCAATTTGAAGGTCAACAACTCATCTTGGACAAACTATCAACATATTGAGTATATGGACTTCAGGAGCAAGTATATACGCCCCAGAATAAAAATTTTGTAATTTTTCACACAAAAGTCAGGGTCCATTTGACCCGCTAAATATTGACCGATCTTTATCAAAAAAGGGCATGCTTATTCTTAGGCCCGATCCCCTTCTCCACGTAAAATTTCACGATGTTCGGACCATAACTGCGGTCTCTGGAGCGACCAGAAAAACCGACAAAAATTAAGTATTTGGTCCATTTCATCCCCTTAATATTAACCGATCTTTCCCAAAAACAATAGGGGTCTTCATTGGCCAGAACCCATCCTACATGCAAAATTTTGTGAAGATTGGTCCATAAGTGCGGAAACACATGTCTAGAACGACTCAGCTAGTCGAAATATGACAATCGGTGGTCTAGAACCAATATTTCGCGGCGTTGCAATCTTTTGGGGCTGCACAAAGCTATAATACCCTGACAACATAGTTGTGTAGGGTATAATAATGGATTTATTTTTCCCCAATCTATTATGTGATCTTTATCTAAATGTGAACCGACTTAGATCAATCTATAACCATGTTATTCGTTTCTTACAATGAGACAAAATTATGTAAATCGATTTAAAGCAAATATCAATTGGACAGGAGTTAAATATTTGGAGTTCAATCAACACGATGTCGTTTGAAAATATATATGAGCTATGTCTGTACTTCTATAAAACGCAATTACGTCATTCTATCCTCAGTTTTGTACGCTGTGCACAATTTCCTGTCAATCTCACAAACAGAAAAAGTCTGGTGCACCATTTACTTGAAATCGGGCAAAAGTATATATGGGAGCTATATCTGAATCTGAACGGCAACACTACCTTCAAGAGGAAAACACTGCATTTCTCTGTGTAAAATTTCATAGTATTCGGGTCATAATTGCAGTTTCTGTATCCTCCTTACATTGATGGAGGGTATACAATTCTGCATACAAACACATGTGCATATTGTGTCTGTGTCTACCACTTAATTTAAACAATATTTATTTTAATTTTTATACCCTCCACCATAGCATGGAGGGTATATTAGTTTTGTTTTTCCGTTTGTAACGCATCGAAATAATCATTTTCGACCCTATAAAGTATATATATTCTTGATCAGCGTAAAAGCATGTCCGTCTGTCTGTTGTAATCACTCTAGCGTCTAAACGAATTGAGATAGAGCCTCAAAATTTTGTATAGAGTCTTTTGTCTGCAGGCAGGTCAAGTTCGAAGATGGGTTATATCGGTCCACGTTTAGGCATAGCTCCCATATAAGGGTACCCCCCAATTTCGGTATTTTGGGGTTCTTGAGCGTGTTTTTCAACCGAATTCGCTGAAATTTTGTACTTTGAGTTCTTATTGTTTAGCAAATCCCCACTAAAAATTATAAATATGGGTCAATTTTTTCTGGTACCCCTCATATAACGGTACCCCTCAATTTTCGGTATTTTGGGGTTCTTGAGCGCGTTTTTCAACCGAATTCGCTAAAATTTGCTACATTGGGTTCTTATTGGGTACTAAATGTCTCCAACGAAAATTATAAATATAGGTCCACTTTTTCTAATAGCCCCCATAAAACGGCACCTCCTAATTTTCAATGTTTTGGGGATTTTGATCGTATTTTTCCGCCGAATTAGCTGTAATTTAATATTTTGAGTTCTTAATAGGTCCCAAATCTCTTCACAAAAAATTATTAATATAGGTCCATTTTTTCGGATAGCCCCCATATAAGGGTACCCCCAATTTTCGGTATTTTGGGGTTCTTGAGCGTGTTTTTCAACCGAATTCGCTGAAATTTTGTACTTTGAGTTCTTATTGTTTAGCAAATCCCCACTAAAAATTATAAATATGGGTCAATTTTTTCTGGTACCCCTCATATAACGGTACCCCTCAATTTTCGGTATTTTGGGGTTCTTGAGCGCGTTTTTCAACCGAATTCGCTAAAATTTGCTACATTGGGTTCTTATTGGGTACTAAATGTCTCCAACGAAAATTATAAATATAGGTCCACTTTTTCTAATAGCCCCCATAAAACGGTACCTCCTAATTTTCAATGTTTTGGGGATTTTGATCGTATTTTTCCGCCGAATTAGCTGTAATTTAATATTTTGAGTTCTTAATAGGTCCCAAATCTCTTCACAAAAAATTATTAATATAGGTCCATTTTTTCGGATAGCCCCCATATAAGGGTACCCCCAATTTTCGGTATTTTGGGGTTCTTGAGCGCGTTTTTCAACCGAATTTGCTGCAAATTGGTATTTTGTAGTCGTATATGGTACCAAATCTCCCTACCAAAAATTATCAATATTCGCCCCCATATCCCCATATAACCCCCTTTTTTATATTAAAATGGTTATCTGATTTGTTCCGCGTTTTGAGTTTGGTTCTAAGTCTCTGATGTAATCATTTCACCTACGGAGGACATCGACATAAACAAGTAGAACGTAAGGTTCGATAATGAACTATAACCCGCATTTAGACTATAACCCGCATTAAAGAAACATGGGGTCTAGACCCAATATTTCGATTAGCCACATTTTCACCGTGTTAAAGTGTATACACCCTCAATAGCGATAAATCTGATGGTGTAATTATACATTAAAATTTTCTGAATTTTTTATTTTTGTTTACATAATCCCTTTTTAGAAATATTGGTATAGGTCCACTTTTTGGTATGTTCCCTATATTTTCATTACTAGTACCTGTCAATTTATCTATGGTGGAGGTTATCCAAAGTTCGGCCCGGCCGAACTTAACGCTTTTTCACTTGTTCTTCTTCAATCTATTTTAAAATTTCTTCTTTGTTGTCAATTGTCATCTAGTGGATTCCTCCCCTAGTTACTCAAACTCTCTTAATATACATTTGTATTCAGTTGAATTTTGTTTTTAGGGGAAAAATTTTAGTTCTTCAACAAATTATCGACATTCAGATTGAAATGTTATGCACTTTATTTCCTTGGAACGTGGTGGAAGTGGCAATTGTGTTCATCCCAATGTTTTCCCCTGCGTGTAAAACGTTAATTTCTAACATTTTCATTAGGGAAGTTTTTTTCTTGTTTCCGGAACTAAAGAAACGATACGACGAACTTCCATCAAAAGAATGTATTTCCCACTTTATTTTATTTCCCACTTTTGTAGTTGATGTCGTTTTTGTTGTCGTTGTTTAACAAGCAAAATTTAAATTGCAACAAGATGTAACGAGTCGAAAAGAAACGGAAGTACTTAGTTCTAAAGAACTCTAAGTGCTAAGTTTCTTTCAAATGCCTGCAATGATGATGACTCTGTTCGAGAGAATGGAATCGTAAAGTTGATTCGTTTTCTTTTGTCAAACAATTTACATGTTCATTACGATTCGGGCAATTTTTTGGCGATAGTTTCCTTGGCTGACATTTCGTGTCTGATTTGACATGTTGTGCGAATTCATTATTCAATTTTGAAGTTTTGAGTTTCGTTGTGTCTTTTTGTTTTATAGCGTTTATCATGATGTTGAGGCTATGTTAAGTTCTTTGGGTTTCACTTGTAACCAATGCATAGCCCCTATGTACAGGTCCCGCCTATTTTTCTGTATTTTGAATATTTTAGTTACATTTTTCAACTGAAAAGGTTATTGTTTTGTATATAGGCAGATGCCCCGCTTTGATAGTATAGTTCTCCAATCTTAAGGCCTGTAATGCTGTATCTAATTTTCTAAGACTATAGTCGTACGTACTTTTATAAATAACGTAGGGTATAAACATTTCGGTTATGTCGAACTTAAATTCTGGATTTTCTCCATATTCGCAGAGATTTGTAAGCTTTTTTTGTTTCTCTACCATGTGAAACAATTTCCTAGTTATCACTTCCGTTGTAATTTTTTCGTTCACTTCCATATAGTTCAATTTCAAGTCTACATTTGTAAAACAACATTTCCTTGACATGAAGACTAACAATTTTTGAAAACTTCTGTTTTATTTCTGGCTATTTTTGTTCCGTCTTTGGATTTTGTCAGAATTTTCGTGTGGCCTATTGCATTTTCTGTGGTAAATTTCACAGATGCCTAGTGCTTTTCACTAAGGTTCTCTTTTCATTCTTCAGCTCACGAAAATATTAGTGGAACTTTTAAAGAATACATTTTAAGAGGTCACCATCAATATTCGTTAAATTTTTAAGGGATATTCTGTGAATTTTTTAAAGAACAGATTTTTTAGGTGACATCCACTCATATGCGAGGATAAAACAAAAATATTTTCAAGGAATAGAATAGACCCTAGAAAAATATTCTTAAAAAATTCTTCGTAAGGCGTGAACAATAGCAAATAGTTTAAGGCGTGGATTTTGAACTAAAGGATCACTAAAGACGTGGATTTGTAAACAATATTTTTTCAACGGTCATAAATAAGCGGGGATTTTTTAAATAATATTATTCAAAGGTAAACATAGGCATGGATTTAGTAAACGATATTTTTTCAAGGAACAAAACAAGGCATGGATATTGAAAACAATACTTTTTCAAGGACCCACGCAAGGAGTGGATGGACTGCTTGGATTTTTTAAGCGATATTTTTTCAAGGGTCATAAATAGGAGAGTAGTTTTTAAGGAATGTGTTTCAAAGGTCATCTAAGGTGGTGTATTTTTTAATAAACATTTTCTCCTAGGGTTAAAAATTGACGTGAATTTCCTAAAAAAATTATTTCTTTAAAGATCATAAGTAGGAGATGATTTCTTAAAGAATATTTGTTCAAAATACTTTGAACAGAATTTTGTATTACAGCAGATTTGATCGTTGGAATGTTTTAAGATAATAGTCTAGAATCCCACACGCATCGTTGATAAGACTGTTGTTGTTGGTGGTGAAATTTTATGACGCACACGATGGGAAAACTCTCCACAGATCAAATTCTATTATTAGAACAAATAGTTTATTGATAAGTATTTTGTGTTTGAGATTAGGCTAAGTAGAGCCTAAGGATAAATATTTTAAAATAAAATCAGTGACTTACATCACTCACATAGAACGGTCGGGAGCACCGTGTCTTCTTTGTTATACAGATGATCTGCGGCTGTCTGTATATTTTCTACAATATTATTTCAGGAATCGTAAATAGAGGCGGATTTTTTAAAGATGATTTTTCCAGGATCATCGAAGGGTGTGTATATTTAAGAAATGTCTTTATTGTCACTTCCAGGCGTGCATTTAAAAAAATATATATTTTTTCAAGTTCACTTCCAAAGATGACTTTTTAAAGAATTTGTTTTTAATATCAACACAAGGCGTGAAATAAAAGGTTCATTCCATGCGGGATTTTAAAAAAAAGATTTTTTAAATGAATAGCCAGGTGTGTATTTTTTAAACAAATTTTTTCAAGGCGTGAATTAAAAGGTTCATTCCATGTGGGATTTTAAAAACATATTTTTTGAAATGAATAGCCAGGTGTGTATTTTTTAAACAATTTTTTTTATAAAATACTTATGAGACCTCTTATGAGGTCTACTATTATAAAGAAGACCTTTTATCAGGTCTTCTATTATATGTTTGTGTTTGCACCTCTAAAAAAGAACTTCGTTAAGGTATCATGGAGCGCATGGAGCGTATAACTATTAACAATACTCATACGTATCAATGTCCGTCTTTGTTTTGCCATTCCTAATAAGTTATGGGCTTCTGAGAAAGGTATTAAAAAATCCATCGACAATTAAAGAACTGGGCATCTCGAAATAATATTTAATAAATCTACGCATTATGGGCTTCCCGGCAAAAAAAAATATTTCAAGCATCCACGCCTTATGAGCATCCCGAAAAAAATTATTTCAAACATCCACGCCTTATGAGCATACCGAAAAAAAATTTTATAATTCCACGCCTTATGGGCATCCCGAAAAAACATTATTTAAAAACTATTTTGCAAAAACAAAATACAAATGGTAAACCGCCAACACCACTGATATTTAAAAAAATCTTCTCTTATGGGCTGGGATTTTTTATTAATTACTTTGTGAAGGGTTAAATACAGGCGTGGATTTTAAACAATATCTTTCAATGGTCATCTTTCCATAGACATGGATTTTTAAAGGAAAATTTTCCTCGGACCAATGAACGATATATTTCAATAAAAAAAAACTGTTTTTTTTAACCGCACATTGCTAAGGCCCAACTGCTGCTTCTTAATTTATTTTCTTTGAATACACTCTCAAAAAGTGTACATCCAACATTGTTTATATGAAACCAGCACCGAATCTAACACACCCAACTTCCATCCATCATGCATGCATCCAACCATCCTTTGTTTTGTTTCATCATCACTAACATTTCGTTGTTATTGACAACATCAGAACATGTTCGTCATTCGTGTCATTTTCGAAGCTTAACAATTGGCGTTGTTATTGACACATTTATCATCATCGTCATCTTACAAGCATAGACCATTTGCTAAACAATAGCATATGAAAAGGAACTGATTCGTTTCATATTAATTCAATAGCTATCGAATGGACGAACGAATGAATTTTCAAACGCAACGTAACACTGGCACATCAATTGGAAAAGTTTACCCAAAAACGCCATGCAACCAATAACAAGCAGTCCTAGGTGAGACTACAATCAAACTTCAACTCTCATACAACCATAGATACATAGCTGCACATATATCTTCTTCAGGAAAAACTACATCCTAGCATAAAAGTCAAAATTCATCAAGTTTGAAGAGAAGTGATAACCACTTTTTCCAAACATTGAATGAAAGAAAAATGATTTTGGGAAGCATTGCCGTTTTTTGTCCAAGTGAAAGGAATAACCACTCGTGTCATATGAACGCATTGTTATTGAAGTTGTAGGTACAATTCAGTGATACTTCCAATAGAAGAAGTGTTATTATTATGTGAGAAACTTTGCTATTTTACAATTCTCACCCTAAACATTGTCAATATTGATGAAAATGCTAATTTGGATATTTAAATTTTTGTACATTCCTTGAAAAAACATATATTCTTAAAAAAATCACGACCTTTGGAAAAAAATGATAAAAACGATAACACTTCAAAAACTAGTAAGGAAAGTCGTAAAGTTGGACGGGGCCGACTATATGATACCCTTCACCACTTTGGGTATATTCAACATATGAATCCTAACAGACGTGGCATTTTTAAAGGACCAGTAAAATGAAGTTAGATCAATAAACATGTCATACTGCAACCGATACTAAATTTTTCATTTGGTCAGCTATAGAAGCTATATCTAACTCTAAACCGATTTCAGGAAACTTAACACACATCACTCTAGACCTAACTCACTACGCTGTGCCAATTATCGTGCAAATTGAAAGATATTTAGGGACTTTGGTGCACCACTTACATAAAATCGGACGAAAATATATATGGGAGCTATATCAAAATCTGAATCCATTGTCCCGAAACTCATTACTCATCATTCTATATTCATGTTCTAAATCCACGCATATGAACGGATGACCCTTGAAAAAGTAGTCTTTAAAAGTCCACGCCTAGGATGACCTTTAAAAAAATATTCTTTGAAAAATCCACGCCTAGGATGACCTTTAAAAAAATATTCTTTGAAAAATCCACGCCTAGGATGACCTCTGAAAAAGTATTCTTTAAAAAATCTACGCCTGGGATGACCTCTGAAGAAATATTCTTTCAAAAATCCACGCCTAGGATGGCCTCTGAAAAAAATTTTCCTTGATAATCCACGCCTATGGATGGATGACCAGGATTTTATTTGGAATTGAAAACGATTATAAAACCAGTGAGCGGAGCAGTACATGATACCCTACGCAACTACCACAGAACTCTAACTTTTGCGTATGTTTATTTCGAGCCTGTTAAAATATTTCGTGATATTTGCACCCTCTTTACCGATTAGATATCAACAGCACCTCTTCCTTACACTGACATATTTTCCGAATATCCCAATATTCTGTACAGCCCTTCTAATTACTTGTCCAGATTCACTTCAACGTGTGTTGTGATTTTCGGTTTTGTAGCCTATAGATCGACTCAAAAAATACAAAAAAGGCGTTATCCTTGACCATACCTGGATCCTTAAGGAAAATTTCAAAGCGATGAGCGCTATATTTCCCCCCTCTATTGTGGCAATATGTTACTAAATAATATATGAATACGTAAGCTGCTGAAAATGTTTACGTGTAACTCCCACATCCGAGTACATACGACCATATAATTGGTATCAATTTAAAGGTGAACCACTCATCTTGGATATACTATCAATTTCATGGGTCTATGTCCTTCAGGAGTAAATATATACGCTATAGAATACAAATTTTGTAATTTTTCACACAAAAGTCAGGGTCCATTTGACCCGCTAAATATTGACCGATCTTTATCAAATCAGGCAGGTTTATTCTTTGGTCCTATCCCTTTCGCCATGCAAAAATTCGCGAAGTTTGGGCCATAATTGCGGCCTCTGGAGCGACCAGACCACAGTTATGGACAAATCGTGAAGATTGGTCCATAAAACCCTGACAACATAGTTGTGTAGGGTATAAATATAGCATGAGACAAGGATATGCATCTGAATAATTTGTATATTGCTTTTCTCAATTACTTATCTAATTAAAACTACAAAATTCCACATACATTCACTTATCCTCCGTACAACAGTTATGAATATTAAAACATTTGTTCATAAATGCAAATGCATTTACTCTGGTTACCTATGTATGGAAGATATCCTACTATCCTATCCTATCTACCAGACAATGTATATTGCAGACTTGAGCATTTTATAGCCATTGCAATGCTCATAAATTCATATGAACACCAACAACAAAAAATACCATTACCCGCACACAGCAACAACAGTAAAATTCTGCTAAAATATTCTGCAAATATAGACATGTTTCATTGTTTGAGCGAAAATTAGTAGACCTAGATACAGTAGAGGAGAGTGGGTATGTAGTGCAGTTGTGCGATGGTATCATCATCATGTAAATAAATATGGAAATTGGATCGTTCTCATAGCTTACACTAACTATGAGGAACTTATTTCGAGGTTTAATTTACATTTCATACAAATTATACATGGCCTTTCGACATTTGTGCAAATTGTTACCTTCTTCTTCTTCTCTTACATTCCATCCTTCCCTCAGTAGAACAACAAATGTGCAGTTTTTCACAGAAACCATAACTTATGGCTGACGTAAAGTATTACACGGACTACTTATTGTACTCAGCTAATTACAAAATGCAATTAAAGGGGTTGTAAGGATGAGGAACGAACAAAAGAATAACAATTACTTTGTTGCAATAACAGTAGTAATAATAACAACAAGAAACAAAACTATAAAGAATTAAAAACATTCTCAACAAATGAAGAATAATGAGGAATAATTTCAATGTAAATTTTATTAAATTGAAGCAAATTGAATAACCGATTTGATCAACATAAAATCTGCTATAAAAATACATTATATAAAGAGAATAATAAAACCTGTGTGTAATTCCGAAGGTCTCCACAAAACATACAACGATATTTTCAATTATTTTCACAAATTCGACAAATTGAGTTTTCGCTGCCCTCACTCAGCCAATCAAAATGAAACCAGTAAGGAAAGTAGTAAAGTCGGACTGGGCCGACTATATGATATCCTTCACCACTTTGGGTATATTCTGCATATGTATCGTAACAGACGTCACGTTTTTGTTATATATCTATATCTGAACCGATTTCAGGGAAACTTGCCAGAGACTAATTTATATTACTTCAGTACATTGTGTCAATCGGCCTAGCCATGAATCTCTTCACGAAGCTTAGCAACATCATTCTAAACTTAATTCAGTACCCTATAGCAAAATTCGTGCAAATCGAAAGCTATATAGGGACTTTGGTGCACCAATTACATAAAATCGGACGAAAATATATGGGAGTTATATTTAAATCTGAACCGATTTTCACGAAACTTAACACAGGTCATTCTAGCCTTAATTCAGTATGCTATGACAAATTTCGTGTAAATCGAATGATTTTCAGAGAATTTGAAGCACCAATGACATCAAATCGGAAGAAAATATATATGGAGCTAAATCTGAACCGATTTTCACGAAACTTAGCACATGCCATTCTAAACATAATTCAGTACGCTATGACAAATTTCGTGCAAATCGAATGATTTTCAGAGACTTTTTATGTAATTTGCCAATTACCTAAATCGGATGAATATACAGTGACTCCATCGCATAATCGGACAGACAAATTGTTTATATGTGTGCGCTCTAAACTGAATAAAAATACTAAATATATGTTTATTGTCCACCTTTTATTTTTATACTACACTCTCATCTTAAAAATAATAAAAGAAACAAAAACATTTTTCACAAATCACTATCAATAAAAATATGTTTAATATACATATATACCAAATTACCTTATTCCAAAAATCTTCTCCTTTTCTTATTTTGGGGGCTAAAAAATGTTTTTTTTTCTAACAATTCTGCCATGGTAATTATATTTATGCAATGTATTACGAACTGTGTTAAGACAAACATCTTTTCCACTGCTGGTCTTCAACAATATTTTCAAATCTTTTGCAGGTTTAAAAGGATATTTTTAGTTTCCTTCACTATATAGCGTTCTTCTCTGTCATTTAACATTTTTCCTTGTCCTTTTCGGCTTTTATTTTCTAATCTACCCTCATTACGGAACCTCTTGATGATGTCTTGGACAGTAGATTTGCTTCTTCCTACCAATTCAGCCATTTCTCGCACCGTTTTCCCTTCAAAATTCAATTTTACAATTAACTGCATTATTTCAACAGAAGAGTGTTTTCCGTTCGGAGCCATTACAAAAATATTTTGTAAAAACTCCATCTGTCTGTTGCCATATGCAAATTATGACTAAATGTGACAAGAATACATCTTGAAATATATTTTTGGTAAACTAACCGTACTTACTGATTCATTGTGTTTGTTTGTCCGATTATGCTTTGAGCACAATAAATGAAGTAAATATTCTTTTCAATAAAAACTTACCGTTATTAAGAAGACAACAATTGTTTTATATTATTATTCTGTAAAATGAGAGAGTATAATGTACATTAAAGCAAAAAATAACTCAAATATTTGCTATTTTACTTTAGTTTTGAGCATATTCATATCACTCAAATTCTTGTCCGATTATGCGATGGAGTCACTGTATATATGGGAGCTATATCTATAAATATAAATTGGAGCTATATCTAAATCTGAACCGATTTTCACGAAACTTTGCACACATCATTATAGACTTAATTCAGTATGCTATGCCAATATTCGTGCAAATGAAAAAATTTCCAAAGACTTTGGTGCACCATTTACCTAAAATCTGACCCGATTTTCATTAAACTTAGCACACATTAGTATAGAAGCAATCCAGTACGCTGTGCCAAACTTCGTGCAAATCGAAAGATATATAGGGTCTTTGGTGCACCAATTACCTTAAATCGGACGAAAATATATATGGGAGCTATATCTAAACCTGAACCGATAATCACAAAACTTGGCAGACATCATTCTAGACCTTATTCATTACGCTTATTCAATCTACACTTTATTTAGTAAGCTGTGCCAAATTTCATGCAAATCGAAAGATCTATAGGGATTTTGGTACATCATTTACCTTAAATCGGACGAAAATATATATGGGAGCTATATTTAAATCTTAACCAATTTTTCCCACTTTTAATAGGGTTCGTCCTTGGGCCGAATAAGTGACCAATGCCAAATTTCATCCAATTCGGATCATAAATGCGACCTGTACTTTGTTTACAATTTAACATGGACAGACGGACGGACATGCATAAATCGACTCAGAAAGTGATTCTATGCATATTCTCAAGAGGAACCATCGGTCTATCTCGATTTTTGCCTGTTACAAACATATGCACAAAGACATAATACCCTGTACCACAGTGCTTTGAAGGTTATAAAAAACAAATAATTTCCACTGAAATCTAATGATTTTGCATATTTAAAATTTCCTGTGGAGATGATGCCAAAAATAAATTGGATTTTTTGCACTATAATCAAAGTGAATTTTTACCATCTTAATCGAAATTTACTAACTAAACATGGAAAATATTGCAACACTTCCGCTTTGATTATCAATAAATAATTGACTAAAATGAACAGCAACAACAACGATATTAGTTGTGATTGTTGTTCAAATTAAAAAAGTTTAACCTAAAATCGTGGCCACACTGACAAATAAATACAGTAATATATGTGTGTAAGAATTCGGGGCATTTAGTTTCATGTTCATATTTTACATATACAGTTTAAACATAATTAAACTTTGACAAAAAAATAAATTTCATATTGAAACCACAATTTAAATAAATGTGATATCATGGGAATGGGAACTACCGTTGCGCTGACCGCCTGGTAGTTATTTCGTTTAACATCGTGAATTTTGCATATTTGTGGTACAATTTTCACCTAGTGACCATTACGACAACCACGGCCATCACCACAGTCACAACTAGGGTAATCAACCACCAACCAAACAAAAATAAACAATCCGCTAACAAACATAAACACCAATACAGTAATAAACATTTGCAGATGGGCTTTATTTCGACTCACACAAACACATACATTTATAGGCACAAATGTGACGGGCAAATATTAAAGGGTAACACGGAATTGACTTTTCGATACCCTAACGAAGAAATATTTATCCCCTATACAACTAAGTTGTCAGGGTATTATAGCTCTGTGCAGCCTCAAGAGT